>NC_083225.1:188483853-188529307 GCF_032191835.1 Heteronotia binoei | reverse complement strand
CTTTCTTTCTTTCTTTCTTTCTTTCTTTCTTTCTTTCTTTCTTTCTTTCTTTCTTTCTTTCTCTCTCTCTCTCTCTCTCTCTCTCTCTCTCTCTCTCTCTCTCTCTCTCTCTCTCTCTCCCTCCCTCCCTCCCCCTCTCCCTCCCTCCCTCCCCCTCTCCCTCCCTCCCTCCCTCTCTCTCTCTCTCTCTCTCTCTCCCTCCCTCTCCTCTCCCTCACTCTCTCCCTCCCTCCCTCCCTCCCTCCCTCTCTCTCTCTCTCTCCCCCCCCTCTCTCTCTCCCTCTCTCTCTCTCTCTCTATCAGATTTATATACCGCCCTCCCCGCCGAAGCAGGCTCAGGGCTGCTCACAACAATAAAAACATTCACAATTCAAAGCTTTAACAGGTAAAACATTGAGCAAATTTCACAATAAGCAATTAAAACTGGTTTAAACAATTTTGGTGCCAGTATCATTAATTTCCAGGGTCTTCAGCCTGGATTATGTGGGATTGCATCACGACCAGGGGTGGGATTCTAGCGAGAGCTCCTTTGCATATTACGCCACACCCCCTGATGTAGCCAATCCTCAAAGAGTTTACAAGGCTCTTTTTTGTAAGCTCTTGGAGGATTGGCTACATCAGGGGTGTGTGGCCTAATATGGAAAGGAGCTCCTGCTAGAATCCCACCCCTGATCACGACCAATGTTCCTTCTAAGCTGTGGAGGCTTGTGAGCAGAAATTCTACTTCGTGAGCTACTGGCATTGAACTTGTGAGCTACTTCATAAATTAGCTTGCTCTGGGACCTTTTTTCCTGAGCGAAGACAAAAACGTGTGAGCTGGAGGCTAGAAAAACTGTGAGTGAGCTCACGCTAACTCAGCTTGGAAGGAACACCGATTGCAACCTGTTAAATGCCCAACAATATCAGAGTTGCAGAAGAAAAAGAATTGCAGATTTATACCCCTGCCCTTCTCCCTGAATCAGAGACTCAGAGCGGCTTACAATCTCCTATATCTTCTCCCTCAACAACAGACACCCTGTGATGTGGGTGGGGCTGAGGAGGCTCTAACAGCAGCTGTCCTTTCAAGGACAATCTGTCAGAGCTATGGCTGACCCAAGGCCATTCCAGCAGCTGCAAGTGGAGGAGTGGGGAATCAAACCCGGTTCTCCCAGATAAGAGAGCTCTGGCTAACCCAAGACCATTCCAGCAGCTGCAAGTGGAGGAGTGGGGAATCAAACCTGGTTCTCCCAGAGAAGAGAGCTATGGCTGACCCAAGGCCATTCCAGCAGCTGCGGAGGAGTGGGAATCAAACCCCGTTCTCCCACAGAAGAGAGCTATGGCTGACCCAAGGCCATTCCAGCAGCTGCAAGTGAAGGAGTGGGGGAATCAAACCCAGTTCTCCCAGAGAAGAGAGCTCTGGCTGACCCAAGGCCATTCCAGCAGCTGCAAGTGGAGGAGTGGGGAATCAAACCCAGCTCTCCCAGAGAAGAGAGCTATGGCTGACCCAAGGCCATTCCAGCAGCTGCGAGTGGAGGAGTGGGGATTGAAACCCCGTTCTCCCAGATAAGAGTCCACACACTTAACCACTGCACCCAACTGGCTCTCAGGAATAGGAAACCAGATAGCTGCATGTCATATGCTTCTTTTTCCCTCCAGAAGCCGAAACGAGCTGGCTGAAACTCTGGAACTCCTGAAAGCGCAGATCGATCCCGCGCTGCTGAAAAAGCAACAACAGGACAGCTCCTCCCGAGAGAGCCCAAGCATCGAGGACGAAGAAGCCAAAAAGAAGGAAGAAACGCCGCCCCAAGGTCTTGCTGTTCTGTTGTACTCAAATAAGGGCGTGGGTGTGGCTCGGAAGCAGTGGGGAGGGAGCATGCTGAGCTTTCATCCAACATGAGCAGAACGAAGCGTCCCAGTGGGGTCATATTGCAGCCTTGAAGGTTTGTTGCTGTCTGCTTAAGAAACCAGCGCCCCAAATAGCTTCAGAAAGCACTCAGAAGCTAATGTTGTGCTTGCCTAGTCACGTCGCTGAGAGATGGGAAGGCAGGGCTGCTTTTCTAGAAAGAGCTCCGCTGCGTATCAGGCCACGCCCCCCACGATGTAGACAGTCCTCCAAGAGTTTAGAGGGCTCTTAGTCCAGAGCCTACTGTAAGCTCCAGGAGGACTGGCTACATCGGGGGAGTGGCCTAATACTAGAGGAGCTCTTGCTAGAAAAAAGAGCCCTGGGAGGCAGGATGAATTTCTCATGGGCAGCACCAGCCAATTCTTTTGCCTGTCCTCCCAGAAGTCACACAAGAGGGGGAGAGGTCATGGCTCAGTGGTAGGGCACCTGCTTGGCATGCAGGAGGTCCCAGGTTCAATCCCCGGCATCTCCAGTTTAAAAACGATCGAGTTGTAGGTGATGTGAAAGACTGCCATCTGAGGCCCATGGTTCAGTTGGCAGAGCCTCTTCTAGGCATGCAGGAGGTCCCAGGTTCAATCCCCAGCATCTCCCGTTAAGGGCTAGGTAGTAAGGAATGCAAAAGACCTGAGACCCTGAAGAGGTGCTGCCAGTCAGAGTAGACAGGGGAGACCAGAGGTGGCCAGACTTACTTAACGTAAGAGCCACGCAGAATAAGCGTCAGACGTTTGAGAGCTGCAAGACGGAATGTACAGAGTACAGAGACTCACATCCAGGGATAAAAAATAGAGAAGCAATCATTGCTGTCTGTTTGTCTATCTATCCTAATCTAATCCTAAATCTAATCTAATCTATCCTAATCTTATCTATCCCATTTCATCTATCTTATTTTATCTATCTTATCTATTTATATCCCGTCCTCCCCTAACGGGGGATGTGTGGTGTGCTTACTAAATATTATATAAAATAAGTCATGTCTGGATAGTCTGAAGACTTCCCCCACACATCAAAGGATTCACCTTATGGTTCTCTGAGTATCAAATGTCACTGAGGTTATGCCATCAAAAGTCGCATGGTAGTAGACGTCTTCAGACTATCTAGACACTTTTAAAAATACAATATTTAGTAACTGCACCACACATAATATAAAAAGCAACACCTGAATCTCTATTTTTTATCCCTGGCTGGAAGCCACCCTGAGCCCACTTTGGTGGGGTAGGGCGGGATAGAAATCAAATAAAATGAAAATGAAATGAAATGAGTCTCTGTACATTGTGTTTTGACCACTGAGGAAGGCCCCTAGGGGCCGAAACGCATACGGCCCTTGTGTTGATTGTAAATCCGTCAAATGTATATCAGTAACTATATACGGTTTACGTATTTTATGCAGTCTGACATTCAGACAATGTTTTAAAATTCTTTTGTGGTATGTAAACTTCTCCGAAAGTTCGCCCGGTTAAAAGTATCTGAATCGTTTCTTCCACACAACATTTGGCGTTAGACTGACAAGTGTGGAGTGCAGTTACAAGCTGTGTGGTCTTGTGAAAATTTTAAAAAGCTGTTGTCTTACAATTGTCATAACCCTGTTTTTTGCTTTCCGGAAACAGAAAACAACGTCGTGAAAGAAAAAGAAGAGATAAAAGAAGAACTGCCAAAGGAATCGGCGCCGCTTCCACCTCCTGCAGCTTCCGAAGGGGAGAACGCAATAAAAATGGAGAAGGAGGAGAGAGAGATCATAAAGCTGCCAGTTATAGTGAAGCTTGAGAAGGCCTTGGAGAACAACGGGGAAACGCACATTACCAAAGAAGAAAGCGACTCTTTTAAAGAAAACGTGAAGCCTGTCAAAGTGGAGGCAAAAGAAAATAAGCTGGAGCCAAAAGACTTGAAAGACACGAACAGCAACGCGGAGAAACCCGCTCACGAGTCTGAGAGGCTCGCCTTCTGTGTCAGTGTCAAAACTCCCCAGGAAGTTGTCGAGAGGACCGCGGAAGAAAGCGAGAAGCTGAAAAACGACCAGCAGGCCAAGATCCCGCTGAAGAAACGAGAGATCAAGCTGACCGACGATTACGACAGCCCCCTGAAAGGCCCCTTGCGGAAATGCATCACCCCGACCAAGGACGTCTTGAAGGAGGAAGGGAAGCAAGAAGAGGAGACTTTCAAGAGAGTCCCTACGATCACGGACGGGAAGTTCCTCGTGAACGGGGAGCTCAGCAGCGAGAAGATCATGCCAAATAACCGGTTAGATCATTCCCCCGGTACCAAGGACGACTCCGCTAGCTTGCCCAAGGAGAAGAACGGCACGAGCGGGGAGAAAGTTCCGGAACCCATTAGCACCATCGTAAGAATGAGCGATGCGGAGAAAAGTATTTTGCACACGGGGAAAGAGGCCGGCGGGAGGATAGCCGAAGTTTCTCAGATAGTGCCTTCGAAGGAGGAAACCGGTCTTTTAGGGAAGGAAGGCTTGACGTCAGAGGCGATTGCAGAAGCACCTTCAAACACCGATAGGGGTCTCAAGAAAGCCGAAGAGCCCATTAAAGAAAAAGACGGGCTGCCGCCGCCCAAGGACCACCTTGAGAAATCCTCAAAGACATTTTCCGCAAAGGAGCTGGTCGGCCCGCCAGATGAGGAGGGCTTAAAAAACAAAGATCAGCCCAGGGAGAAACCCGACTTAACGAGAGCAGAGGCAACCCCGCCCCCTGCTCCGGCCCCCTCCTCCGAGAAGTCCGTTGCCGAAAAGGAGGACTCTGCTCCTCGAAGCCCCGATACGAAAACTGTACGTGAGGAGCAGGATCGTAAGCCCCAGAAAGGGCCCGAGGCTACGGGGAGAGAGGTGCCTAAATCGGACAACTCCCAGAGCTCCACCGAAGAGTCTTCGGGGACGAAAAAAGAGCCCGCCAGGAGCAAGTGTAAATATAAGCTGATCTCCGAAGAAGACGGCTCTCTGACGGACAACAGGGAGATCACCTCCGAGAGGCAGAAAGAGGGCATCAAGCTCACCATCCGCATCTCCAGCCGGAAGAAAACGGACCCTCCCCCGTCGAAGGCCGAGGAGGCGGGGAAAGAGGAGGTGGTCAGCATCGGACGCATCCTGAGGAGGTCTCCCCGGATATCGAAGCCGACTCCCAAGGTCGTGGAGACCCGAGACCAGAAGACCGAGAAAAAACGGAGCGAGGAGGAGGAGGAGAAAGAGAAACCGGCCCCGGTTCAAAAACAGGAGAAGAAAGAGGGCTCGAAAAAGCAAGAGAAGGAGGTGAATTCGAAGGCCGGCAAGGTAAGAATCAGTGTTCCGATTTCCTTCCACCTTGCGGTGGTGACTGCTGATACCGCTAGAAACCTGTTGCCTGCCAAAGAGACCTCATTTTCCCCCCCACCCTCCATCAATTATGTGAATCCATACCATTAGGGGTAATTTTAAATCAGGGGACTCCCCCAGCCCTTTTGAGCCTGTGAGCACCTTGGGAATCCTGACGTGGCATGGTAGGCGGAGCCACGGAGGGGCTGCTATAAAATGGCTGCTGCAGAAGGCGGAGCCAGCCAGAAAATGGCCGCCGCAGCTGACCTTCTGTCCCACTGTAAAGATCCTTGTGCTGTCGAATCTCTAGTGACCAATCAGCAAGCCTCGCTGGACAAAAGGCCCCCCTGGCCCCACCCACTTTCTAAAAGCACTCAGTGGGCACAAGGAAGCAGGCACTGTGGTGCCCACAGGAGCCCTCTTGGAGACCCCTGTTTTAAATTTTGCTGCTGCTCGTTTGAGCCATGTGTGTTTGGGGGGGAAAGCAGTGTTTAAATATGCAGTAGCTCATTGCTCGCCGTGAATTCTCTGTCCTGGGAAGCAAAAATCGTGTCCATTTTTTTTTTAAAAAAAATCATTTCTGGTTTTACTTTTTCTCTTTTTTAAAAAAAAAGTGATAAGCCAATTAGGTTTATTTCTTGTCACTGGACTTCTAGGCTGTACAGCGAAATAAAGTCCGGTGGGCCGGGACTAGAACCCGGGGCAGGTGGAGATACTCGAGCGGTGATGAAAGTGAGGAGTCGGAGAGTGAAGAGAACTCCGAGGAGGAGGAGAGGGAGGGGGAGGAGGAGGAGGAGGAAGAGCCAGCGCCGGCTGAGGACGACGAGCCATGTAAGAAGTGTGGCCTCCCCAATCACCCGGAGCTGGTAGGTTGTTGGCTGTGGGGACGGCGAAACCGGGGGAAGCCCGAGACTCTGATCCTAACTATGTCTAGCGCAGTTTTGTTTTGTAATAACCCGCCCCCCCAATGGTGTTTCAAGGGACCCTCTGACTCCCCTCCTGCCTTCTCCCCAGCACAGTGGGCTGCATCAGGAGAGTGGAGGTCAAAAAGATATCGACTGCGAGGCCCAAGAGTTGGAATGTCAGACTAGGACCTAGGGGAACCGAGTTCGAATCCTCCCACGGCCATGGAAACTCTCTGGGCGACTTTGGGCCCAGTTGCCCGCAGAGCTGAGCGTACCTTGCCGGGTTGTTGTGTGAGGATGAAGCAGAGGAAAGGGGAATGGTTCTGGCTTCAGGGAGAACGCCGAATTAGTTAAATTTTTTTTTAAGAGCCCTCTGGCGCAGAGTAGTAAAGCTGCAGTACTGCAGTCCGAGCTCTCTGCTCACGACCTGAGTTCGATCACGACAGAAGCTGGGTTTTCAGGTATCCCGCTCGAGGTTGACTCAGCCTTCCATCCTTCCGAGGTCGGTCAAATGAGTCCCCAGCTTGCAGGGGGGAAAGCGTAGATCGGGTGGCCAACGGTAGCTCTCCAGATGGTTTTTTTTTTGCCTACAACTCCCATCAGTCCCAGCCAGCATGGCCAATGGCTGGGGCTGATGGCAGTTGTAGGCAAAAAACATCTGGAGAGCTACCGTTGGCCACCCCTGGTGTAGATGACTGGGGAAGGCAAGGGCAAACTACCCCGTCAGAAGTCTGCCGTGAAAACGTCGTGACGTGATTTCACTCCAGAGTCGGAAACGACTGGTGCTTGCGCAGGGGGCTCTCTTGACCTTTACCTTTTACCTTAGATAATTTTTTTTTAAAAGAAAAAGCTTGCTTCTGTAAGAACCGCTTCAAATCCACCCTTCTAGGGATTTTTTTTTTTAAAGGTAATGGCTCAATTCAGGCATAAACACCAGCTAAATCGACATCAGCTGCCGTTTAGCGTATCGTCTGAATTCGCCAGTTTACAGTTTGGCAGGCGAACCGGAATTTAAGCTGTGATTGGAGTTGAGCACATGAACCATGGTCTGTGCTAACGGTGGCCTGGTGCCCCGGCCGAATCTGGCAAACAGGGTCGATGGCCGTCTCTCTCTAATCCAACCCCCTGCACAATGCAGGAAACTCTCAAATACCTCCCCCCCCCAACTCACAGGGTCCTCATTGCTGTCAGATGGCCATTAGCCTCTGTTGAAAAACCCTCCAAGGAAGGAGAGTCCACCACCTCCTGAGGAAGCCTGTTCCACTGAGGAATCGCTCTAAACTCACAAACACCTCCCCCTAAATTCACAGGATCCACATTGCTGTCAGATGGCCCTCTATTCTCTGTTTAAAAACTTCCAAGGAAGGAGAGCCCACCCCCCCCCGAGGGAGCCTGTTCCACTGAGGAACCGCTCTAACGGTCAGGAAGTTCTTCCTCATGTTGAGCTGGAAACTCTTCCGATTTAATTTCAACCCATTGGTTGTGGTCCTACCTTCTGGGGCCACAGAAAACAATTCCACACCATCCTCTATACTATAGGACAGCCCTTCAAGTCCTTGAAGATGGTGGTCATATCACCTCAGCCACCTCCTCTCCAGGCTAAACATTCCCAGCTCCTTCACCCTTTCCTCATAGGACTTGATCTCCAGACCCCTCATCCTCTATAGGACAGCCCTTCAAGTACTTGAAGATGGTGGTCATATCACCTCTCAGCCGCCTCCTCTCCAGGCTAAACATCCCCAGCTCCTTCAGCCTTTCCTCATAAGACTTGGTCTCCAGACCCCTCACCATCTTCGTTGCCCTCTTCTGGACCCATTCCAGCTGTCTTGGGGAGAGAGGTGGTTATGAATTTCCTGCTTCGCGCAGGGGGCTTGGGACTTGATGACCCTTGACATCCCTTCCAGCTCTGTCTTTCTGCGGTCCAATGCAGCGTGCTGATTCAGGCCAAAGGTCCAGGATCCTGTGCCTAAATGTGTCATAAGAAAAGAAGGAGCAAAACAGTTTCTCCATCTGCGCTGGCTCGCAGCGAACCCAGAGTGAAGGGTTTCGACGGACGCTTTGTTTTTATCTTACGTTGATTGCGTTACTTACCCCAGAGTCCCAACTGTGTCAGACCGGTCGGTGCATAAATATTCAGAATACAACAAACGCCAGGCAGTCGGGTCGATTCATGAGCACCCCCCCCCCCCCCGCCGCCGTGAAGCCCAGTGGCTCACCCGCTCTGCGTTTCGGCAGTCTGTCAATACGGTTTCGGGGTTTTGATGCAAACGTTTGACAGCTTGCGATCTGCGTCGGGGGCACACGGAGATGCTAACCCCTTGCCCTGTTTCCGCAGATTCTCCTGTGCGACTCCTGCGACAGCGGCTACCACACGGCGTGTCTCCGGCCCCCGCTGATGATAATCCCGGACGGAGAGTGGTTCTGCCCTCCTTGTCAACATGTAGGCGTCACCTTTTGCTTTCGAAAGAAACCCTTCGCCTTCTTCCCGCTTCCCCTGGCACTCCAGCTATTATTCCATCAGCTGGCCTCCCTTGTGTCCTATTGCAGCGCTACCCGGCTACTGCCACCATCATTTAATCCGAGCCAGTGTTCCCTCTTAGCTGAATTAGTGTGAGCTAATTTTAGTCTTAGCTCAGGAAGGGTGGCCCCAGAGCAAACCAATTAATGCAGTCGCTCACAGCTGTCGTGCCAGTAGCTCACAAAGTGGAATTTCTGCTCACAAGACTCCACAGCTTAGAGGGGAACTTTGGTCTGGGCCTATAATTGTTTACCTTGCACGATGTGCCCTTCTCGCCTGTGGTGCACTCTGTTGACTGTTTTATTGTTTTTACTCGTTTAATCTTAATGTAGTGCTTTAACTTTGAACTGTAGGTTTTTAATCGTTGTTATTGTATGTTGTCACCCGCCCTGAGCCCGTTAACGGGAACGGGCAGGATATAAGCCTACTAAATAAAGAAATAAACTCCGTTGCGATTTAGCAGGGCTGCCCAAACTTGTTCAACGCAAGAGCTGCATAGAATAGAAGAAGAAGAATTTCAGATTTATACCCCGCCCTTCTCCCTGAATCAGAGACTCAGCGGCTTACAATCTCCTGTATCTTCTTCCCCCACAACAGACACCCTGTGAGGTGGGTGGGGCTGGAGAGGGCTCTCACAGCAGCTGCCCTTTCAAGGACAACCTCTGCTAGGGCTATGGCTAACCGAAGGCCATTCCAGCAGCTGCAAGTGGAGGAGTGGGGAATCACACCCGGTTCTCCCAGATCAGAGAGCACTGGCTGACCCAAGGCCATTCCACCAGCTGCGAGTGGGGGAATCACACCCGGTTCTCCCAGATAAGAGAGCTCTGGCTGACCCAAGGCCATTCCAGCAGCTGCAAGTGGAGGAGTGGGGAATCACACCCGGTTTCTCCCAGATCAGAGAGCACTGGCTGACCCAAGGCCATTCCAGCAGCTGCAAGTGGAGGAGTGGGGAATCAAACGCGGTTCTCCCAGATAAGAATCCACACACTTAACCACTACACCAAACTAGCTCTCAAATGTTTGAGAGCTGAAAGATGCGAACATCAGATGTTTGAGAGTGGGGAGGGAGGGGAATAGATGGGGGAGGGAGAGGTGGAAAGAAAACAACTTGGAATCCATTCTCCCAAGCCGCCTGCTGGCTTGGCTTGGAGAAGTGATTTGAAGAGAGAAATGTCTTCTCCAAGCTGGCCAGTGGGGGCTTCAAGAGCTACCCAACATGCATGAAAGAGCCATGTGCCACCGCTGTGACACAGTGTTGTGGTTCAGACCCAGGTTCAGATCCCCACTCTGCTGTGGAAGCTCACTGGGTGACCTCGGGCTAGTCTCACGCTCTCAGCGCTAACCTACCTCACAGAGGTGTCGTGAGGATAAAATGAAAGAGAAGGAGAGTGACGTGAGGCAGGACATAAACGGAGTAAAATAGAAATAAAAATACAATTTCTTCAGGCCTGTGTTTACTTAGAACTTTAAAAAAGGAAATTCGTTCCTGGGCATCCCTTGTTCTCCACCAAGAGAAGCTTAATTCAGCATTCAGATGAATTATGCCAGGGTACTCAGTTGGTTTTAAAGTTAAAGTTGCTTTCTTTCCAACTCTGCCTCCCAGCTCTCATTTTCCTTCCTTCCTTCCTTCCTTCCTTCCTTCCTTCCTTCCTTCCTTCCTTCCTTCCTTCCTTCCTTCCTTCCTTCCTTCCTTCCTTCCTTCCTTCCTTCCTTCCTTCCTTCCTTCCTTCCTTCCTTCCTTCCTTCCTTCCTTCCTTCCTCCTCCCCCCCCCCTCCCTCCCTCCCTCCCTCGCTCCCTCCCATGTTCTTAGCCATGGTAAGAGAACATAAGAGAAGCCCTGTTGGATCAGGCCAGTGGCCCATCCATTCTAACACTCTGTGTCACATAAGAACATAAGAGAAGCCATGTTGGATCAGGCTAGTGGCCCATCCAGTCCAATACTCTGTGTCACATAAGAACATAAGAGAAGCCCTGTTGGATCAGGCCGGAGGGACGGTGGCTCAGTGGTAGAGCATCTGCTTGGGAAGCAGAAGGTCCCAGGTTCAATCCCTGGCATCTCCAAAAAAGGGTCCAGGCAAATAGGTGTGAAAAACCTCAGCTTGAGACCCTGGAGAGCCGCTGCCAGTCTGAGAAGACAATACTGACTTTGATGGACCAAAGGTCTGATTCAGTATAAGGCAGCTTCATATGTTCATATATGTTCATAATGGCCCATCCAGTCTAACACTCTGTGTCGCGTAAGAACATAAGAGAAGCCATGTTAGATCAGGCGAATGGCCCCTCCAGTCCAACACTCTGTGTCACGCAGTGGCCAAAAAAACCCCAAGTGCCATCAGGAGGTCCCCCAGTGGGGCCAGGGCACTAGAAGCCCTCCCACTGTGCCCCCCCCAAGCTGGTGACTGAGGGGAACCTCCCCATTCAGAGGCACTAATTCTCTGAAACCAAGAGCTAGGAGGCAACATTAGGGGAAGGCCTCAGCCTCTATGCTCTGTTATCAGCTGTCCAGAGAGACAGGCTGGTCGCTGTGTGAGACAGGATTCTGTACTAGATGGACCCCTGGTCTGATCCAGCAGTCCTCCTCTGATGTTCTTAGCAAGGGAAGGCCTCAGCTTTGGTGTAGTTCCCATTTGGTGTAGTGGTTAAGTGCGTGGACTCTTATCTGGGAGAACCAAGTTTAATTCCCCACTCCTCCACTTGCAGCTGCTGGAATGGCCTTGGGTCAGCCATAGCTCTGGCAGAGGTTGTCCTTGAAAGGGCAGCTGCTGTGAGAGCCCTCTCAGCCTCACCCACCTCACAGGGGGGAGAAGATATAGGAGATTGTAAGCCGCTCTGAATTGTAAGCCGCTCTGAGTCTCTGATTCAGAGAGAAGGGCGGGGTATAAATCTGCAATTCTTCTTCTTCACTGTGTTTTTGGGTCTTCTGGAGGAGCTGGTTGACCACTGTGTGACACAGGATGCTGGATTAGATGGGCTGATTCAGCTGGGCACTTCTTATGTCCCCTTCCTTCTTACAAGATGGCCCTTTTGTTAGCAGTCAAACACACACTGGAATTGCTGGGCAATTTTCCTCCCAGAGTATCGGGCATAATCATGTCATGGTCCCCTTCCTAAGTGGCTTGTTTTCTCACGCATCCTTGGCATGTCTTTTCAGTTTCAAAGTCACTTTGTATATTCCGGGACGAACTGCTCCTCAGCGTAATTATTGATTGCACCAAGGCGTTCTCAAGGGCAGCATTCGCATCAATCCGCTCAGCGCGCAGGCTCCGTGGGGCCGTTTGGTATTTGCTACTCTCCGTCTTCCTGGGGTCTTGTTTTCTTCCCGGTATCAATCAGAATTTCAATCTAGAGCTGATGATATAATAATAATAATAATATAACAGGGGTGGCCAACGGTAGCTCTCCAGATATTTTTTTTGCCTACAACTCCCAACAGCCCCAGGCAGCATGGCCAATGGCTGGGGCTGATGGGAGTTGTAGGCAAAAAAAAACCTCTGGAGAGCTACCGTTGGCCACCACTGGTATGCACTATAACTTGCTTCTTTAGCCTTTCAGCCCAAACAACTTCAGTTTGGTGTAGTGGTTAAGTGCGCGGATTCTTGTCTGGGAGAACTGGGTTGATTCCCCACTCCCCCACTCGCACCTGCTGAAATGGCCTTGGGTCAGCCAGAGCTCTCTTCTCTGGGAGAACCGGGTTTGATCCCCCACTCCTCCACTTGCAGCTGCTGGAATGGCCTTGGGTCAGCCATTGCTCTCTTATCTGGGAGAACCGGGTTTGATCCCCCACTCCTCCACTTGCAGCTGCTGGAATGGCCTTGCGTCAGCCATTGCTCTCTTATCTGGGTGAACCGGGTTTGATTCCCCACTCCTCCACTTGCAGCTGCTGGAATGGCCTTGGGTCAGCCATAGCTCTCTTATCTGGGAGAACCGGGTTTGATTCCCCACTCCTCCACTTGCAGCTGCTGGAATGGCCTTGGGTCAGCCAGAGCTCTCTTATCTGGGAGAACTGGGTTTGATTCCCACTCCTCCACTTGCACCTGCTGAAATGGACTTGGGTCAGCCAGAGCTCTCTTCTCTGGGAGAAGCGGGTTTGATTCCCCACTGCTCCACTTGCACCTGCTGAAATGGCCTTGGGTCAGCCAGAGCTCTCTTCTCTGGGAGAATTGGGTTTGATTCCCCACTCCTCCACTTGCACCTGCTGAAATGGCCTTGGGTCAGCCAGAGCTCTCTTCTCTGGGAGAATTGGGTTTGATTCCCCACTCCTCCACTTGCACCTGCTGAAATGGCCTTGGGTCAGCCAGAGCTCTCTTCTCTGGGAGAATTGGGTTTGATTCCCCACTCCTCCACTTGCACCTGCTGCAATGGCCTTGGGTCAACCATAGCTCTCTTATCTGGGAAAACCGGATTTGATTCCCCACTCCTGCACTTGCAGCTGCTGGAATGGCCTTGGGTCAGCCATTGCTCTCTTATCTGGGAGAACTGGGTTTGATTCCCCACTCCTCCACTTGCAGCTGCTGGAATGGCCTTGGGTCAGCCAGAGCTCTCTTCTCTGGGAGAACCGGGTTTGATTCCCCACTCCTCCACTTGCAGCTGCTGGAATGGCCTTGGGTCAGCCAGAGCTCTCTTATCTGGGAGAACCGGTTTGATTCCCCACTCCTCCACTTGCAGCTGCTGGAATGGCTTTGGGTCAGCCATAGCTCTCTTCTCTGGGAGAACCGGGTTTGATTCCCCACTCCTCCACTTGCAGCTGCTGGAATGGCCTTGGGTCAGCTGTAACTCTCTTCTCTGGAAGAATCGGGTTTGATTACTCACTCCTCCACTTGCACCTGCTGGAATGGCCTTGGGTCAGCCAGAGCTCTCTTATCTGGGAGAACCGGGTTTGATTCCCCCCTCCTCCACTTGCAGCTGCGGGAATGGCCTTGGGTCAGCCATAGCTCTGGAAGAACCGGGTTGATTCCCCACTCCTCCACTTGCAGCTGCTGGAATGGCCTTGGGTCAGCCATACCTCTTTTATCTGGGAGAACCGGGTTTGATTCCCCACTCCTCCACCTGCAGCTGCTGTAATGGCCTTGGGTTAGCCATAGCTCTCTTCTCTGGGAGAACCGGGTTTGATTCCCCACTCCTCCACTTGCAGCTGCTGGAATGGCCTTGGGTCACCCAGAGCTTTCTTATCTGGGAGAACCGGGTTTGATTCCCCACTCCTCCACTTGCAGCTGCTGGAACGGCCTTGGGTCAGCCATAGCTCTCTTATCTGGGAGAACCAGGTTTGATTCCCCACTCCTCCACTTGCAGCTGCTGGAATGGCCTTGGGTCAGCCATAGCTTTCACAGGAGTTGTCCTTGAAAGCCACAATGTGAACGGGACCACGAAGGAGAGATTAAGCCACAACAAAAAGAAAAAACTTTCTGTGTAAAGTGCAATTTTAACTTGTTGTGAATAATAAGTATCAAAATACAAAATGAATATTATCAGTACATATCACCAAGTTAAAACCTCGTAAGTTACTCAATGCACCTACTGCCCTTATGGGGCTGAAAGCCACTAACTTACATTCAGTCTAGTATTAAGAATAAGTCGTCCAACGGAGAACCGGTCCGCTTTGCGACCCATTTCGGATCTCAAATCCTTCTTCTAGGGACCATTCTTGTGAGTATTGTACAGTTTTCTAGGTCCAGTAGTGCCAAATGAATTAGCGCGCATAATAGCAGGAATGCCATAGTAAGTACTATCCTTATCAGCAATGCAGGTATCCGTTCTCCATTGGACCACCTATTTTTAATACTGGACTGAATGTAATTTAGTGGCTTTCAGCCCCATAAGGGCAGTAGGAGCATTGCGTAACTTATGAGGTTTTAACTTGGTGATATGTACTGATAATATTCGTTTTGTATTTTGATACTTATTATTCACAGTAAGTTAAAACTGCATTTTACACGGAGAGTTTTTTCTATTTCTTTTTGTTGTCCTTGAAAGGGCAGCTGCTGTGAGACCCCTCTCAGCCCCACCCACGTCACAGGGTGTCTGTTGTGTGAGGGGGAAGGTAAAGGAAATTTTGACCTCTCTGAGATTCAGAGTATAGGGTGGGATATAAATCCAATATCCAATATTGGAGAGCCAATTTGGTGTAGAGGTTAAGTGTGTGGACTCTTATCTGGGAAAACCAGTTGTGATTCCCCCACTCCTCCAGTTGCAGCTGCTGGAATGGTCTTGGGTCAGCCATAGCTTTCTTATCTGGGAGAACCGGGGTTGATTCCCCACTCATCCAGTTGCAGCTGCTGGAATGGCCTTGGGTCAGCCATAGCCCTGGCAGAGGTTGTCCTTGAAAGAGCAGCTGTTGTGAGAGCCCTCTCCAGCCCCACCCACCTCACAGGGTGTCTGTTGTGGGGGAGGAAGGGAAAGGAGATTGTGAGCCGCTCTGAGACTCTTTGGAGTGGATGGCGGGATATAAATCCAATATCTTCTTCTTCGATACCTTCTTTTTCAGTATCTTAAATATCAGCATCTTCTTTGCCTTAGTTTCAAAAGGCAGCAGTGTTCCCTCTAAGCTGTGAAGTCTTGTGAGCAAAAATTCTACTTTGTGAGCTACCGGCAATAAACTCGTGGGCATTCGATGAAATTGCTGAGCAACCAGGTTAAAACGGATAAAAGAAAGTACTTCTTCACCAAAGGGTGTTTAACATGTGGAATTCACTGCCACAGGAGGTGGTGGCGGCCACAAGCATAGCCACCTTCAAGAGGGGTTTAGATAAAAATATGGAGCAGAAGTCCATCAGTGGCTATTAGCCACAGTGTGTGTGTATGTATAAAATTTTTTGCCACTGTGTGACACAGAGTGTTGGACTAGATGGGCCATTGGCCTGATCCAACATGGCTTCTCTTATGTTCTTAAGTTGTGATCAAACAATTTGGGTACTGCATAAATTAGTTTGCCCTGGGGCTGTCCTTCCTGAGTTAAGACAAAAATGTGTGAGCCGGAGGCTAAAAAACTGAGGTCACATTAACTCAGCTGAGGGGGCACAGTGTGTTGCACTTCCGTATTTTGACACTAATATCCTTCTGTCTCTGATCGTGTGCAGTCCGGACAATGATCAGCCCTCTTCCGCCGGCATTGGCCCCTCCTTTTGAGAGATGCTGGGGAGGGGTGTGTGTTAAAGGATTAGCTGCACCAAATGTACTAACGCCACGTTTGGTTTATTCCAATTCCTTGTAGAAATTACTCTGTGAGAAGCTAGAAGAACAGCTGCAGGACCTGGACGTTGTCTTGAAAAAGAAAGAACGAGCAGAGCGAAGGTATCGTCTCCCTCTTTCCTCGGCCAGGCTCTTTTGTTGCCAAAAAAACAAGAGGGGCAGAGCTGTCGGAGCAGTCCCTTTTTTAATATCGGACCAGGGGTGGAGTTCTAGCAGGAGCTCCTTTGCATATTAGGCCACACCCCCTGATGTAGCCAGTCCTCCAAGAGCTTACAAGAAAGAGCCTTGTGAGCTCCAGGAGAATTGGGTACAGCGGAGGGGCGTGGCCTAATATGCAAAGGAGCTCCTTTTAGAATTCCACCCCTGCGTTAGACTATTCCCATGTCTTTACTAGATTTTGGAGTGGAGTCCCTGGGTTGAGAGGAGGCATTTGGAACAGACATTTCTGTTACTGACAAGAACACAACTTGTCGAATTCCGAGTTACCCAAAGGACCTCCAGGGAGAAAGTCACAAGGGATTGTCTGTTCTCCTTGGAGGGGGGTCTCAACACAGGTTTTGAGCCACGTCTGTAAAGAGATGGTTGGTGTTGAAGAAAGTTAACTTTGCGTCCTCATATTGGTCAAAGTGGGGTTAGTTTTGAAAACGTCCCTGGGAGAGTTGGTCAAAGTCAAGTGGATGATGTTGGGGTCAAGCCAGCTATCCTCCAAAACCATCTTTCCCACTGAAACGGTTTTTCCTTCAATGGAAAAAGCCGTTTGGTTTGTGGGAGAACAAAGTAGGAGTCTGGTTGCACCTTGAAGACCAGCCAAGTTTTATTTAGAATGTCAGCTTTCGTAGGCATGTAGACTTCATCAGACAATGGAATGGAGTACGCTGTGAGCAGAGCTACATATGCAGGTTTTGAGCCATGTCTGTAAAGAGATGGTTGGTGTTGAAGAAATTTAACTTTGCGTCCTCATATTGGTCAAAGTTGTCACAGAACAACCAGCACATTCCACAGAACAATCAGCACAGTCAACAACCATCTTCCTTATCTTCACACCCCTTCCAACCCTCCCAGCAATTAACACAGAACAATGGTCACATTCCACAGCCAGTTTCCTTATCACTACCCTTCCAGGAAGCCCCACCAAACAATGGGCACATCCACAAACCAATTGCCCTTTCACCACACTCCTCCAGCCTAGAAATAGCAGCTCTCCAGCAGCCCTGGCCTCACTCAATGCACAGCAGCCAAGAAGGTCAGAGCGCCTGCTCCGGCTGCAATGCCACTGAGGATGTTCTCCACAGCCGAGAACGAAACGTCTGGAAGGAAAACTTTCTCCAGTAGAACACGGCACTTGAGCCCGAAAGATTCTACAAACCCTAAAGAGCTACATATAGCTGGTGGACATATAGCTACCAGCTACATCTAGCTGGTAAGAATGCAAAGTGGTACAAAGTTAGAATCCAGTGTCCAAACAGTGAAATTAACAAATTCAAAGAATATTTGGTCTGGATAGCATTTGCGTGGGAAACCAACAAAACAGTAACATGTCAGAATGGGAGAGGGATGGCGAGAATGTCATAAGGCAACGGATGTGGTCTGTTAATTGCTCTGTTGCTTGGGAAATCATCTTAGATGGAAGCGAGGCTTCACACCTGAGCCCAAAAGAAAAGGTGGGGGGTGACTGTTTTAATACATACAGTGGAGTGGCGGGGTAGGGATGCCAGCCTCCAGGTGGGACCTGGGGATCCCCCGGAATTGCAGCTCATCTCCAGACTCAAAGATCAGTCCCCCTGGAGAAAAGGGATGCTTTAGATCAGGTTCCCGAGCCACAGCTTGGCCCACCTCTGATGTAGGGCTCTAGAGGTCAACCCCAACGCCTTGAATTTCGTTCCGAAACAAACCGGAAGCCAGTGTAGACGGAGAGAGATGGATACGGAGAAGGCGCCTGCGAGCCCCTGTGAATTTGCAGGACTCCGAACCTAGAATGAAGAAGATGATATTGGATTTATATCCCGCCCTCCACTCCGAAGAGTCTCAGAGCGGCTCACAATCTCCTTTACCTTCCTCCCCCACATCAGACACCCTGTGAGGTGGGTGGCGCTGAGAGGGCTCTCACAGCAGCTGCCCTTTCAAGGACAACCTCTGCCAGAGCTACGGCTGACCCAAGGCCATGCTAGCAGGTGCAAGTGGATGAGTGGAGAATCAAACCCGGTTCTCCCAGATAAGAGAGCTCTGGCTGACCCAAGGCCATTCCAGCAGCTGCAAGTGGAGGAGTGGGGAATCAAACCCGGTTCTCCCAGATAAGAGTCCGCACACTTAACCACTACACCAAACTGGCTCTCCTGAATGCAAACTGAAAACAATTTAATTTAATTTTTAGATTTATATCCTGCCCTTTCCCACAGGTGGGCTCAGGGCGACTTACAACAAAAATTTAACACACCTACCAATTTAAAATATAAAAAAAATATCATAAGAGCATACAGTATAAAAGTCAGGGCTCTACAACAGGCTCTTATTTATGGCGCTTCACTCCTAATGACATAGACATCAATCTGTTCGAACAACAGATTGACGTCTATGTCATTAGGAGTGAAGCGCCATAAATATTGCCTCCTCGTTGATGCGGTCCACTTAACATCAACTAACAATCACCAGACCCCAGATTGTGATTCTTTTAATCTGCTAACAGATATTTCCATGCTTTTGCGTACTAATTCACTGTCCACTTTCTCTATATTGAGGACTGTTGGCCATTCCATCTGATGAAGCACTTTTTGAGCATGCTGGGATCAAACGCCAAACTACACCCCCTTCCTCTCCAAAGGAAGAGCCTCAGCCAATGGAGAAAATAAGTGGTTTTGCTCTGTAGCTTCTGTGTGATTGAGCAAGCCTGGCAAAGGAAGCTGCGATGCAGAAGGAAGCAGACAACAGCCAGTTTTCGGGGGGCTGATAGGAGCCCTCCGGGGGCCTCATTTGGCCTCTGGGCCGCATGTTTGGAAGGGGGAGGGGGGGAACCACAATTTGGCTGAGCTCCTTGGAGTATGGCTGGAATAAAAATTGTACGTAAGCCCATAAACCATAAAAAAGTAAACCGGTGTTTATAAAAGGTAACAAAGGAATGGGGTGGTTGGGGAAGGCGCAGCTACCTGGAAACCACAGGTATTGTGCAGAACAGCCTTGTAAACTTGTCTCTGTCTTCTTTTTTCTCTCCCTCTGCATCCTCCCCAAAGAAAAGAACGCCTCGTGTACGTGGGGATCAGTATAGAAAACATCATTCCACCCCAAGTAAGTTGAATCAGATCTAGTGGTCTTACCTTTTCCTTTTTTGATTGCGTCTCCTCCTGCTCCGGTCTGTGAAAGCTCAACACGCGCACGTGTGTCTCAGAAACCGCGAGGGCTACGGACTTCGTTGGGCCGGATCCTGCAGACGGTCTGGAAGCCATTATTTCAGGAGTCCTCAGTGGGTGCCATTGGATCTACCAACACCTTTCCTGGCACCCGCCAAAGTGTTTTTAGAAAGTGGCTGTGGCCAAGCGAGGCTGTTGCCCCCGCAAGGCTTCTTATTGGCTACTGGAGATTTTCTTCTTAAAGCATTGGTTCTGCAGGAGCTTCTACCACAGCACAAGGATTTTCACTGTGTGGCCGAAGTTAAGCCGTAGCAGCTGTTTTGCGGCGGCCATTTTGTGTCTGCGCCTGCCATGCGGCGTCAGAATTCCAAAAGTGCCCACAGGCTCATAAAGGTCGGGGAGTCCTGTGCTGTTTTATGCCGAACAGTGGATTAGATTCATATGCCCTTTATATCAGGGGTGGCCAACGGTAGCTCTCCAGAGGTTCTTTGCCTACAACCCCCATCAGCCCCAGCCAGCATGGCCGATGGCTGGGGCTGATGGGAGTTGTAGGCAAAAAAAACAACATCTGGAGAGCTACCGCTGGCCGCCTCTGCTTTATATTAACGCTGGGTTTTAAATAAGTGTCAAATATTTTTGGTGTCGGGTGTTTGCTTTTTTGTGCGCCTCCTCAGGCAGGCTCCCGGGAGAGGCAGTGTTCAGATTCTCTTGATAATGCCGACGGTTTCACTGACCGAAAGCACAAATATTGGCCCAGATAGATTTGTGAGATCTTGCTTAATGCCTTTGCAACCCTGTGTTTTAACACTGGCATTTAGTGTTAGCATAGTTTATAGGTGGCGGAGCTCATTAGCTTAATTCATTCGCATATGCCACACACAACCCCCCCCATGCCAAAAGCAACCCGATGCAATGAAGGAGAGTCCCAGGCAAGTGAGGCCTGCTTGGGTTGGCTAGAGACCTAGGCAGTGCAAGCAGGCCTCGTTCACTTGGGGCTCTCCTTGGCCATCCCCTCCACAGACACAAACAGTCAAAAGGCCAGCAAGCCACCTGTCGCCCAAAATCACATCAGAAGTGGAGAAAGGGTGGTGCCGACTTCTCCAGGGGCTAATGAGGGCTGCTGGGGGCGTGGCAAAGCCCCTGGTGGCTGCTGCCTGCCTGCTCTCCTAATCCAGGGATTGTTATGCAGCTGTAGCTACTATTCATTGGACAAGGTAGGTGGGGAGGAAGAGGGGGGGAACCATCAGAAAGGTTCAGGAGCTACACTCCTGTGAGTGCCTGCTAAATCTGAGGCCTGGTTTATAGCCTAGAGAGCATGGCTTTGTCAACGCTAGATGCCCGGGAAGTTTAAAGAAGAAGATGATGATGATATTGAATTTATATCCTGCCCTTCACTCTGAATCTCAGAGTGGCTCACAATCTCATTTGTCTTTCTCCCCCACAACAGACACCCTGTGAGGTGGGTGGGGCTGAGAGGGCTCTTACAGCAGCTGCCCTTTCAAGGACAACCTCTGCGAGAGCTATGGCTGACCCAAGGCCATTCCAGCAGGTGCAAGCGGAGGAGTGGGGAATCAACCCCGGTTCTCCCAGAGAAGAGAGCTCTGGCTGACCCAAGGCCATTCCAGCAGCTGCAGGTGGAGGAGTGGGGAATCAAACCCGGTTCTCCCAGAGAAGAGTCCATGCCCTTAACCACTGCCCCAAACTGACCTGCCCTGGCAAAGGTCTAGGAGAGGGAACAAAATGGAAGATGGCAGAAAAGGGAGGTGCATTTGCAGCGAGAAAGGCAAAACTGTAGGTTAGGGATTATTAGAAAAGGGAATTGAATTGTGCAGCTCTTTCCGCAGCCGGCTGTTTCCGATTAAAGTTTTGGAGGTCTCCCTCAGACGTTCTGAGAGAAGCTTTTCTATCAGCTGCAGATGTTGCCGCGCCTAACCCTTTTGTCTGGCTTTGAAACAGGAGCCAGAAATCCCCGAAGGCCTAGATGAAAAGAAGAAAGATTCCAAAAAATCAAAGGTCAAGTTGCTCGAAAGGAGGTCGACTCGGCAAAGGAAATGCATAAGCTATAGGTAAGTGAATGGGGTGGGGAATCGTGAACATACACATGAACAAATGAAGCCGCCTTCTACGGAATCAGACCCTGGGTCCATCAAAGCCAGTCTTGTCTACTCAGACTGGCAGCGGCTCTTCAGAGTCTCCAGCTGAGGTTTTTCATGCCTACTCGCCTGGACCCTTTTTAGTTGGAGATGCCATGGTTTGAACCTGGAACCTTCTGCTTCCCAAGCAGATGCTCTACCACTGAGCCACCGTCCCTCCCCACATTTCCCACTTTTTCAGCAGTGACTCAAGGCAGATCACAAAAATGGAAAGCAGTTCAGTCTGATAGCAATGATGTTTTTTCGGTAATGGGAAGTTACTGATTCCACTCAGCCTTTTTTCCCCTTTCAAAGTGCTGGCAGCTGAGCAAAATGCAGAGGCCCCCAGACCCATCTTTGTCTGCTCCAGTGAAGGTCTAGGAGAGGAGACAAAACAAGGTGGGAGAAAAGGGAGGTTTGTTTGTGGCGGAAAAGGCAAACTGTACGTTCGGGATTATTAGAAAACTGAAATTGCAATGAAATTGCTGAGCAGTCGGGTTAGGGCGGATAAAAGGAAGTACTTCTTCACCCAAAGAGTGATTAACGTGTGGAGTTCACTGCCACAGGAGGTGGTGACAGCTGCAAGCATAGACAGCTTCAAGAGGGAATTGGATAAGCATATGGAACAGAGGTCCATCAGTGGATATTTGCCGCAGGGTATAGATGGAACTCTGTCTGGGGTAGTGATGCTCTGTATTCTTGGTGCTGGGGGAGGGGGTGGGGAACAGTGGGAGGGCTTCTAGTGTCCTGGCCCCACTGGTGGACCTCCTGATGGCACTTGGTTTTTTTGGCCACAGTGTGACACAGAGCGTTAGACTGGATGGGCCATTGACCTGATCCAACATGGCTTCTCTTGTGTTCTTATGTGACTCAGTGTTGGACTGGATGGGCCATTGGCCTGATCCAACATGGCTTCTCTTATGTTCTTATGTGACTCAGTGTTGGACTGGATGGGCCATTGGCCTGATCCAACATGGCTTCTCTTATGTTCTTATGTGACACAGAGTGTTGGACTGGATGGGCCACTGGCCTGATCCAACAGGGCGTATCTTATGTTCTTATGTGACACAGAGTGTTGGACTGGATGGGCCATTGACCTGATTCAACATGGCTTCTCTTATGTTCTTATGTGACACAGAGTGTTGGACTGGATGGGCCATTGACCTGATCCAACATGGCTTCTCTTGTGTTCTTACGGATTAAGACTCAAACGACTGATGTTGTAATGCTCCTATATTGCTCTATGGTGTGGCTTCATTTGGAATAGTGTGCACAGTTCTCCCAAAGGACATTGCGGAGCTGGGAAAAGTACAGAGGAAGGCAACCTGGACAATTAGGGGGCTGGAGCACCTTCCCTAGGAGGAGAGGCTGAAGAGTCTGGGACGTTGCAGTTCAGAAAAAAAGAAATTGCTAAGGGCAGGGGGCATGAGAGAGGTTTATAAGATTGTGCATGGGGGAGTGAGAGCTGAGAAAGAGAAAGTTTTCTTCCTCTCCCAAAAGACTAGAACTCAAAGGCATCCAACAGAGCTGATGGGCGGCAGGTTCAGGACGAACGAGAGGAAACACTACTCTACAACGAGAGCAATTAAAATGTGGACTTCACTGCCGAAGGATGTAGTGAAGACCACGGGGAAAAACGCCTTTGAAAGCAGAGGGGAACCTCCACGTTCAGAGGCACCAACCCTCTGAATCCCAGATCCAGGAGGTGACATCAGGGGAAGGCCTCAGCCTCTGTGCCCTGTTGTTGACCCTCCAGAGGAACTGGTTGGCCACTGTGCGAGGCAGGATGCTGGACTGCGTGGACCTCATCCAGCAAGGCTCTACCGATGTCCTTCATGTTAGGGAAAGCCCTCAGCTTCTCTGCCCTGTTATTGACCCTCCAGAGGAACTGGTTGGCCACTGTGGGAGAAAAATGCTGGACTAGATTTTCCCATCATCTGTTCTTACTGGCAGATACCATAAAATCCCTTTCGAGAATAGATCATGTAAATATTGTCTACTGGAACCAGATTCAGTTACCCATATTCTTCCCCGTTGCCTCATGTTTTGTAAGATTTGCCAGCAACTTCTTGATCCTGTTATTTCCAACCTCTCTGGCCCTCCGGAAAGAATTACCCAGTTTTTACTTGCTGATAAATCTGCCGGTTTGACTGCATTAGTGGCTCAGTATTTGGCTATTGTACTGTATAAGGGTTACTCTATATCTAGGAAAATATGTGGCTGTGTGTGTGTGTGTGTATATATTGGCCACTGTGTGATAACAGAGTGTTGGAGTGGATGGATGGGCCATTGGCCTGATCCAACATGGCTTCTCTTATGTTCTTATGTGACACAGAGTGCTGGACTGGATGGGCCATTGGCCTGATCCAACATGGCTTCTCTTATGTTCTTATGTGACACAGAGTGCTGGACTGGATGGGCCATTGGCCTGATCCAACATGGCTTCTCTTATGTTCTTATGTGACACAGAGTGCTGGACTGGATGGGCCATTGGCCTGATCCAACATGGCTTCTCTTATGTTCTTATGTGACACAGAGTGTTGGACTGGATGGGCCATTGGCCTGATCCAACAGGGCTTCTCTTATGTTCTGATGTGACACAGAGTGTTGGACTGGATGGGCCATTGGCCTGATCCAACAGGGCTTCTCTTATGTTCTGATGTGACACAGAGTGTTGGACTGGATGGGCCATTGGCCTGATCCAACATGGCTTCTCTTATGTTCTTATGTGACAAAGAGTGTTGGACTGGATGGATGGGCCACTGGCCTGATCCAACATGGCTTCTCTTATGTTCTTAAGTGACACAGAGTGAATGGACTGGATGGGCCATTGGCCTGATCCAACATGGCTTCTCTTGTGTTCTTATGTGACACAGAGTGTTGGACTGGATGGGCCATTGGCCTGATTCCAACATGGCTTCTCTTATGTTCTAAAAGGCAATGAGTATTTGATTAATTCTGCTTTTAGCATTTATTTTCCTCAGTAACATTGTCTTAATTGCTTCCTTAATTTGATATCCCGTTTGTATTTTTATTTTATTATGACGTTGAAGGTTTTGAACTTGACTTGACTAGATGAACCACTGGTCCAGCAGGACTCTTCTTGTGTTCTTGTCAGGGGAAGGCCTCATCCTCTGTGCCCTGTCGTTGGCCGTCCAAGGGAACTGGTTGGCCCCTGTGTGAGACAGGATGTTGGACTAGATGGGCTATTGGTCTCATCCATCAGAGCTCTTCTTACGTTTGTCTGTTCTGTGTGGCTTCAGCATTTTTTGGGCGTTTACATCTAACACACCATTTGTGCTTTGGCAGTAGAAGACGGCTGAGTCTTTGAAGCGTTAACACAAAGCATACCAAACAGGATGCTTTGGTGAAATTCCTTCACCCCCTTACTTACGTACTTACTGAGAGCCAGTTTGGTGTAGTGGTTAAGTGTGCCGACGCTTATCTGGGAGAACCGGGTTTGATTCCCCACTCCTCCACTTGCATCTGCTGGAATGGCCTTGGGGCAGCCATAGCTCTGATAGGAGTTGTCCTTGAAAGGGCAGCTACTGTGAGAGCCCTCTTAGCTCCACCCACCTCACAGGGTGTCTGTTGTGAGTAAAGGAGATTGTAAGCTGCTCTGAGTCTCTGATTCAGAGAGAAGGGTGGGGTATAAATCTGCAGTCTTCTTCTTCATCATCATCATAGTTGTAACAGTTGTCCTACCTCAGTTTGGCATGGTGGTTAAGTGTGCAGACTCTTATCTGGGAGAATTGGGTTTGATTCCCCACTCCTCCACTTGCAGCTGCTGGAATGGCCTTGGGTTAGCCAGAGCTCTCTTATCTGGAAGAACCGGGTTTGATTCCAGGCTCCTTCACTTGCTGCTGCTGGAATGGCCTTGGGTCAGCCAGAGCTCTTGTACGAGTTGTCCTTGAAAGGGCAGCTGTTGCGAGAGCTCTCTCAGCCCCACCCACTTTACAGGGTGTCTGTTGTGGGGGGAGAAGATATAGGAGATTGTAAGCCGCTCTGAGTCTCTGATTCAGAGAGAAGGGCGGGGTATAAATCTGCAGTCTTCTTCTTCTTTTCTCAGCCCCACTCACCTCACAGGGTGTCTGTTGTGGGGGGAGAAGATATAGGAGATTGTAAGCCACTCTGATTCAGAGAGAAGGGCGGGGTGTAAATCTGCAGTCTTCTTCTTCTTCATAATGAAAAGTAGCTGCGAGAGGCTGGAATTCTGCTTGGAAGAACGGCAATGTTTATCCTTGTAAATGTAGCATCTGGAACTGGGCAGTTTTGGTCTGAAAAACAGCCAGCAGGGAAAGGGTGAGGGATCTGCATTGCATGGCTACTTCGCTAAAATCCCAGCCTCCTGAAATGCCTTTTCATTAAAAAATAAAAGCACGGAGCTTCGATACACACACGTGTGTGTAATGTGCCTTACCCCCCTTAATCTCCAGGGTTTCCTTCCAAATTACATTTTAAAGTCTGGGTCGGTGGTGCGCGTCCCCGCTCCTTCTGGCACAGCTATCTGGAAATCAGCGCAGCGGCAAACCCCGAGCTATTTTTGCGATGCTCGGGGTAACCTTCATTAACTCCAGCTACCGCATCGAGCCGATAGCCCGTCCTTGCGCAACGAGCCAGGCCGCGGTTACCAAGGAGCGGCGGGCCGGATTTCGCAGGCGAGTTGTCACGTCCCCCCCCCCCCCACTAGACGAGACAAAACTTGATGACCCAGCAGAATCGCCTCCTCGCTCGAGGATATCCGACCGTCCTCCCGGGAGGGGGATTAAAGCCGTTCTGCAAGCGTAGCGTTTTGTGCGGAGTGCGGCTTGTCGGGGGGAAAGGATGCTTGCAGCGTATTGTGCTCAGCAGTGGGACTGTGAAATGGATTCCCCCTCCCCCCCGTCTTAGTTGCATCTTCTTTGTTTGATTCGGGGGTGGTGGTGGTGGTGGGGGTTCGTTTGTTTATCTGCTTCAGAGCCAAACCTGAACAGATTTTTTTAAAAAAACCCAAGATGTGTTTAGCTCTCTCTTGGCTTCAGCTGTGAGTCAGTCAGATTTTAGCAATGATTGAATATGCACTCCCCGCACCCCCCTCAACATTTTGCAGGGTTGTATAGAATGCAGGTTGCTTCTGGAAGTGTCCAGAGAGAAGCTGGGTGTTCTTTTTGCAAAAGATAAGGGGGAGAAAATAACAGAAGGGCATAGTCACCGCCCGGATTTCCGTACCTAGAAATTGTTAAGGTCAGTTTGCGCTTCTTGAGAGCCGGTTAGGTGTAGTGGTGAAGTGTGCGGACTCTTAATCTGGGAGGATCATAGAATCGTAGAGTTGGAAGGGACCTCCAGGGTCATCTAGTCCAACCCGGTGCACAATGCAGGAAACCCACAAATCCCTCCCCCTAAATTCACAGGATCTTCTTTTGGAAAAAAGAACACCCAGCTGCTCTCTGGATGCTTCCAGAAACCGTCTGCGTTCTATACAACCCTGCAAAATGTTGTGGGGTGGGGGTGGGGGGTGCTAAAATCTGACTGACTCACAGCTGAGGCCAAGAGAAGGCTAAACATATCTTGATTTTGCCATTTCATGCAGTAAAATCCAGTTGCAAACTGCATTGAAAGTGGATGGAGAGTGCATTATTTAGTGTGTGTGATAGCTCCCTGCGCTAAGATGATTTCCCAAGCAACAGAGCAATTAACCGCCCGGATTTCCGTACCTAAAAATTGTTAAGGTCACTTGGCTCTGCTTGAGAGCCAGTTGGAATGACCTGCTGGAATGACCTTGGGTCAGCCATAGCTCTTGTAGGAGTTGTCCTTGTAAGGGCAGCTGCTGTAAGAGCTCTCTCAGCCCTACCCACCTCACAGGGTGTCTGTTGTGGGGGGGGGGGAGAGGGGAGGTAAAGGAGATTGTGACCGCTCTGAAACTCTGAGATTCAGAGTATAGGGTGGGAAATAATTCAGATATTTTCTTATTGTTGCTTGTGTGCGCTATAAAAGGCTCAGGGAGTCTGATCAAAATTTCAAGCAAAAATAGCGTACGATGATAATGCTTCGGAGATGCTGTCTGCAGGGAAGGAGGTTTGAAAATGTTACTTGGAAACTATATGGTGGATGATTGAGGAAATTGGGATTTTCTCTCATTTTCTTTCCCTTCCCCCTCCGCCTGTACCACTGCTGCCAGTGGGTGGGATCCTGGCTAAATTGGCAATTGAAATTGGTGGTGGCTGTAAGCATAGCCAGCTTCAAGAGAGGATTGGATCAACATCTGGAGCAGAGGTCCATCAGTGGCTACTAGCCACACAGAATAGATGGAACTCTCTGTCTGGGGCAGTGATGCTCTGTATCCTATGTGCTTCGGGGGGGGGGGCACAGTGGAAGGGCTTCTAGTGTCCTGGCCCCACTGATGGACCTCCTGATGGCACTTGGGGTTTTTTGGCCCCTGTGTGACACAGAGTGTTGGACTGGATGGGCCACTGGCCTGATCCAACATGGCTTCTCTTATGTGACACAGAGTGTTGGACTGGATGGGCCATTGGCCTTACCCAAGATGGCTTCTCTTATGTTCTTATGTCTGGGGCAGTGATGCTCTGTATTCTAGGTGCTTCAGGGGGGCCGCAGTGGGAGGACTTCTAGTGTCCTGGCTGCACCAGTGGACCTCCTGGTGGTACCTGTTTTTTTGGTCACTGTGTGACACAGAGTGTTGGACTGGATGGGCCTTTGGCCTGTTCCAACACAGCTTCTCTTATGTTCTTAATTTCCACTGATTTCCCTCAGGTCAATCCTCGGTGTCCCCTGAGCCCCCCCCCCCCAGAGAAGTGTTTTGTGTAGAGTGATTCATGCTACGGTCACCTCGAGACTAGACTACTGTAATGCCCTCTACATGGGGCTGCCCATGTCTCGAATCCGGAAGCCGCAGCTGGTGCAGAATGCTGCAGCCAGGCTGTTACTGGGTCTCTCTATTCGGGATCATGTGCAGCCGGGGCTGCGGAGACTGCATTGGCTGCCAATAGTATTCCGGATTTGCTACAAGGTGCTGGTTATTACCTTTAAAGCCCTATATGGCCGAGGTCCTGTCTACCTTAGGGACTGTCTCTCCCCACATATTCCCCAGAGGGTACTGAGATCTGGATCACAAAATCTATTCGAAATCCCTGGGCCGAGGGAGGCGAGATTGAAGGCTACCAGAGAACGAGCCTTCTCTATTGCTGCCCTCCACTGGTGGAACCAACTCCCTGTGGGACCTTGCCCAATTCCGCAAGGCTTGTCAAACAACACTTTTTCGAATAGCCTTCAACCAAAGTACAGAGCTGCTTAACATCATGGTACGGAACTTAGCACCAAAACTTTTTTAAAAATCTGTTCAATATTTAGAAGAAGAAGAAGATGGAGGGGAGGGACGATGGCTCAGTGGCAGAGCATCTGCTTGGGAAGCAGAAGGTCCCAGGTTCAATCCCTGGCATCTCCAAAAAAGGGTCCAGGCAAATAGGTGTGAAAAGCCTCAGCTTGAGACCCTGGAGAGCCGCTGCCAGTCTGAGAAGACAATACTGACTTTGATGGACCAAAGGTCTGATTCAGTAGAAGGCAGCTTCATATGTTCATATGTTCAAGATGATATTGGATTTATATCCCGCCCTCCACTCCGATATTTAAAGTGTAATTGTTAATTTTAATTGATCTGACTGTAATTGTTTTTATTGCTTTATGGTTTTATTGTTTTATTGTGGATATTTAATGATGCTGTTAGCCGCCCTGAGCCTGCTGCGGGATATAAATGCGAAAAATAAATAAATAAATTGGTGCAGCAGCAGATGGGTGGGGGAGCAGTGTCCCCCGTAAGGCAAGTTAGTGCGAACTATTTATTTTATTTATTTACCTTAAATTTGTATGCTGCCCACTCCACACGGACTCTGGGCGGTTCACACAGTCACAATCCGCAATAACAATACCCTATGGTTATAAAATCAAAACACATATAACAATTTATATTTTAAAAACTTAAAAACGGTGCTGTAAAATTTCTTACATAGGCGGTCCAGCTTCATTATAGTTCTTAATTCTCTGTATTGCTCTCTTTGGTGTCTTATAGATGGATGGTAGTATTCAGCGACATACTAGTGGCAGTAATGCATTTGTTACTGTAGGTCTGCCTGAAAAGGTCGGTTTTGCAGGCCCTGTGGAATTGGGAGAGATCCTGCAGGGCTCTCCTGTCCTCTGGAAGTGTGTTGAATAGATTAGAGGCTGCCACAGAGAAGACCCTTGCCCGTGTAGAGCATAATCTGGCCTCCCTTGGTCCGGGGATTGATAACAGATGTTGACTTGTGATGCGGTGGCTAAAAAGGCAAATGCAGTTTTGGGTTGTATCAACAGAAGTCTAGTGTCCAGATCACGTGATGTGATGGTATCGCTTTACTCTGCTCTGGTAAGACCTCACCTGGAGTCTTGTGTTCAGTTTTGGGCGCCACATTTTAAGAAGGATATAGGCAAGCTGGAACGGATCCAGAGGAGGGCAGTGAAGATGGTGAGGGGTCTGGAGACCAAGTCTTATGAGGAAAGGTTGAAGGAGCTGGGAGAGGAGGCGGCTGAGAGCTGATATGATCACCATCTTTGAGTACTTGAAGGGCTGTCCTATAGAGGATAGTGTGGAATTATTTTCTGTGGCCCCAGAAGGTAGGACCAGAACCAATGGGTTGAAATTAAATCAAAAGAGTTTCCGGCTCAACATGAGGAAGAACTTCCTGACAGTTAGAGCAATTCCTCAGTGGAACAGGCTCCCTTGGGAGGTGGTGGGCTCTCCTTCCTTGGAGGTTTTTAAACAGAGGCTAGATGGCCATCTGACAGCAACGAAGATCCTGTGAATTTTGGGGGAGGTGTTTGTGAGTTTCCTGTATTGTGCAGGGGGTTGGTCTAGATGACTCTAGAGGTCCCTTCCAACTCTATGATTCTATGACTTCCTGAATGCAGTGCTCTCTGGGGTATATATGGGGAAAGGCGGCCCCTTAGATAGACGGGTCCTTGGCCATATAGGGCTTTAAAGGTCAATACCAACGCTTTGAAGCAGATTCAGTGTACAATAGGCTGCCAGTGCAGCTCTTTCGGCACCGTTTGAATGTGCTCCCATCGAGGGAGCCCCGTTAACAGCCGCACTGCCGCGTTCTGCACCAGCTGCAGTTTCCAAGTCAGAGTCAAAGGTAGCCCTGTGAGCTAGCTCACCGTTGTTTAGCCTCCAGCTCACACATTTTTGTCAGCTCAGGAAGGATGGCCCCGGAGCAAGCTAATTTGTACAGCAGCCAAATTGCTTGCTTATGACTTTAATGATAGTAGCTCACAAAGTTAAATTTTTACTTTTAAGACTCCACAGCTAAGAGCAGGGGTGTCAAACTTGAGGGCCGGATATAAATGAAACCTTGTCAAGCCGGGGCATGTTGGGCCAAGTTGTATGTGTTCCTATTTAAGATTAAGATTATAAATGTTATAAAGGACACAGACAAACACAATATATATATAAAAACCCTTAAAATATAAAAACATTAGCACTCGTTGGTCTTAAAGGTGCTTTCTTTATATTTCTCCCATGGGATCCAGGGAACTGGGCAAAGGAAGCTCTGGCTCTTTCCTTCCTTCCCCAGGGGACCAGGAGGGGGAGGAGCCTCAGCCAACAGAAGGAAGAGAGGCTTAGCTCAGTAGCTCTGCTGTGCAATTGAGAGAGCCTGGCAAAGCAAGCTCTGCCTCCCCCCCTCCCCCCAAAGGGAGAAGCCTCATTCAATGGAGAAAATAGAGGTTTCGCTCTGTAGCTCCTGTGCGATTGAGAGAGCCTGGGAAAGCAAGCTCTGCCTCCCCCCCTCCCCCCAAAGGGAGGAGCCTCATTCAATGGAGAAAATAGAGGTTTCGCTCTGTAGCTCCTGTGCGATTGAGAGAGCCTGGCAAAGCAAGCTCTGCCTCCCCCCCCCCAAGGGAGGAGCCTCATTCAATGGAGAAAATAGAGGTTTCGCTCTGTAGCTCCTGTGCAATTGAGGGAGCCTGGCAAAGCAAGCTGTTATGCAGAAGGAAGCAAGAGAGAGGGAGAAGGAAGCAGATGACAGCAGTTGCTTGGGGGCCTGATAGGAGCCCTTCGGGGGCCTAATTCGACCCCCGGGAGGTATGTTCAGCACCCCTGGCTTAGAGGAAGTATTGGTGGGGAGCAGGAGGATTCAATTCCGCTGTTGGAATGTTTAGCCTGGATCCAACCCTGTATGGAATTTTGGGCCCAGAATATTTACATTAAATTAAAAGAGCAAGTAAACAGATCAGTATTAAAGCAACGTGAACGAAACTTCATTCTGCAAACATTTGGACTGGTTTTCTAGTCTCTGATGGGAAAGCTATGAAGATGTGCGGTTTTCTGTTTTATAACAACAACAACAATCCTTTGAGCTTGCATAGCTCTTTCCGTGCTGGAAACACTTCACATACTTTGTAGTAGAAAGCAGAGCAAGTCAGGATGTGGAGAGGGGCCAGTATCTCCCTCCCCTTCTGTGTAAACGCTAAACCAAAATTCCCTTTATCACAATACAAGGACAAAATGGGCACTCAATGAAATTTGTGAGCAATTGGGTTAGAATGGACAAAAGGAAGTCCTTCTTCATCCAAAGGGTGATTAACACGTGGCATTCACTGCCACAGGAGGAGGTGGCAGCTACAAGCATAGACTGCTTCAAGAGGGGATTGGATAAGTATATGGAACAGAGGTCCATCAGTGGATGTTAGCTGCAAGGTATAGATGGAACTCTGTGTGTGGGCCTGTGATGCTCTGTATTCTTGGTGCTTGGGGGGGCAACAGTGGGAGGGCTTCTAGTGTCCTGGCCCCACTGATTGACCTCCTGATAGTGCCTGGTTGTTTTGGCCACTGTGTGACACAGAGTGTTGGACTGAATGGGCCATTGCTCTGATCTAACATGGCTTCTGTTATGTTCTTACATCTGGGGCAGTGATGCCCTGTCTTCTTGGTGCTTGGGGGGTGGCAACAGTTGGAGGGCTTCTAGAGTTCTGGCTTGCTGGTGGATCTCCTGAGGGCACATGGGTTTTGGTCACTGTATGACACAGAGTGTTGGATTGGATGGGCCACTGGCCTGATCCAACATGGATTCTCTTGTGTTCCTATGCCTCAGGGGCAGTGATGCTCTGTATTCTTGGTGCTTGGGGGGCCACAGTGGGAGGGCTTCTAGTGTCCTGGCCCCACTGGTGGACCTCCTGATGGTACCTGGTTTTTTGGCCACTGTGTGACACAGAGTGTTGGACTGGATGGGACATTGGTCTGATCTAACATAGCTTCTCTTATTTTCTTACGTTTGGTGCATTGATGCCCTGTCTTCTTGGTGCCTGGGGGGGCAACAGTTGGAGGGCTTCTGGAGTTCTGTCCCTGCTGGTGGACCTCCTGAGGGTACCTGAATTTTGGTCACTGTGTGACACAGAGTGTTGTACTGGGTGGGCCATTGGCCTGATCCAACATGGCTTCTCTTGTGTTCTTATGCCTCAGGGGCAGTGATGCTCTGTATTCTTGGTGCTTGGGGGGGCAACAATGGGAGGGCATCTAGTGTCCTGGCCCCACTGGTGGACCTCCTGATGGTACCTGGTTTTTTGGCCACTGTGTGACACAGAGTGTTGGACTGGATGGGCCATTGACCTGATCCAACATGGCTTCTCTTAGGTTCTTATGCAGTTTGTCTGCTGCAAAGCATTTGGTTAATATTCTGGTTGCACCTTGAGAATCTTCAGTCCTTCCTCAAAATATATTTGAATCATGGTACACATTGTAACTGGTTAAAGATTTCTCTCTGTCTCTCTGTGTGTCTGTCTCTGTCTCTCTCTCATAGGTTTGATGAATTTGACGAAGCAATCGATGAAGCAATTGAGGACGACATTAAGGAGGCGGACGGAGGGGGTATGTCACCTTGGGCGGCTGTGGAACTGGACAGATGGGTAAACTTGACTAGGTAGATGGGCGTCCTGCATCGTAACGCAGCAGAAATTTAAACTTTTATATTGCAGTTGCGGGAGTTAAAAAGTAAAATTTCACTCGTTTGCCAAATTCGACTCGTCGACGTTCCCGCTGGTTGAACTCTCGATTGCTAAGATCTGGGTTCAGATCCTGCTGCGGCTCCGCCTTTGCGCCAGCCTGCATCGCTCAGCCCGAAGACCTTTTGGCGAGAAAGTGAAACGACCTGCAAGCTGTTCTCCCATCTGGCCTTGCTTAAAAGGCTGATCTTTTAAGTTTTGTAATGTAAAAGGAAGAGATATCTAGGGCTTTTTTTTTGTAGCAGGAGCGCCTTTGCATATTAGGCCACACCCCCTGATGCAGCCAATCCATTCAAGAGTTTACAGTAGGCCTTGTAAGAAGAGCCCTGTAGGCTCTTAGAGGATTGGCTACATCAGTGAGGTGTGGCCTAATATGCAAAGGAGCTCCTGCTACAAAAAAAGACCTGGATACATCCTCCTATCTCTGCAGCTCCAGGAACGCGCCGCTCCATTCTCGGCTGCCTTAGATTTGGTGGGAAGGTTAGAAGTGGCCAGCGAGAAGTCTAGGGTTTCACAGGAAATTCTTTTTGTCTCCTCCGACGCAGGCGGCGGGCGAGGCAAAGACATGTCCAACATCACGGGGCATCGCGGCAAGGATATTTCCACCATCCTCGAGGAAGAAAGAAAGGAAAGCAAGCGGCCTCCCCGGGCTGCTGCTGCCCGCCGCAAGAAACGGCGGCGGCTGAACGACCTGGACAGCGACAGCAACCTGGACGAGGAGGAGAGCGAGGACGAGTTCCGGATCAGCGAGGGGTAAGGATCGCCCACCGTGATGGCCCCCGTGTTACACAAAGTGCTGGGCTGGATGGGCCATTGGCCTGATCCAACATGGCTTCTCTTATGTCCTTATGTGACACAGAGTGTTGGACTGGATGGGCCACTGGCCTGATCCAACATGGCTTCTCTTATGTTCTTATGTGACACAGAGCGTTGGACTGGATGGGCCATTGGCCTGATCCAACATGGCTTCTCTTATGTCCTTATGTGACACAGAGTGTTGGACTGGATGGGCCACTGGCCTGATCCAGCATGGCTTCTCTTATGTTCTTATGTGACACAGAGTGTTGGACTGGATGGGCCACTGGCCTGATCCAACATGGCTTCTCTTATGTCCTTATGTGACACAGAGTGTTGGACTGGATGGGCCATTGGCCTGATCCAACATGGCTTCTCTTCTGTTCTTACGATGGCCGGGGGGTGTGTGTGAGTCCAGTCTTGGCTGGAAAACTCAGAAGCTTTGTTGATTTTGACTTTGCTTCAGTAGCTGCTTCATTAGAATGAAATGTGCGCTGTGTTGCTGTTGACTTTTAAAGCCTTACATGGCCTGGGATCGACTTATCTACGGGACCGCCTCTCCCCATATGTGCCCCGAAGATCACTACGATCTGGTACACATTGAGAGCCAGTTTGGTGTAGTGGTTAAGTGTGTGGACTCCTGAGTGGGAGAACCGGGTTTGATTCCCCACTCCTCCACTTGCACCTGCGGGAATGGTCTTGGGTCAGCCATAGCTCTCTTATCTGGGAGAACTGGGGTTGGTTCCCCACTCCTCCACTTGCAGCTGCTGGAATGGCCTTGGGTCAGCCATAGCTCTCTTATCTGGGAGAACTGGGGTTGGTTCCCCACTCCTCCACTTGCAGCTGCTGGAATGGCCTTGGGTCAGCCATAGCTCTCTTATCTGGGAGAACTGGGGTTGGTTCCCCTCTCCTCCACTTGCAGCTGCTGGAATGGCCTTGGGTTAGCCATAGCTCTCTTTTCTGGGAGAAGTGGGGTTGGTTCCCCACTCCTCCACTTGCAGCTGCTGGAATGGCCTTGGGTCAGCCAGAGCTCTCTTCTCTGGGAGAAGTGGGTTTGATTCCCCACTCCTTCACTTGCAGCTGCTGGAATGGCCTTGGGTCAGCCATAGCTCTCTTCTCTGGGAGAAGTGGGTTTGATTCCCCACTCCTTCACTTGCAGCTGCTGGAATGGCCTTGGGTCAGCCATAGCTCTCTTCTCTGGGAGAACCGGGTTTGATTCCCCACTCCTCCACTTGCAGCTGCTGGAATGGCCTTGGGTCAGCCATAGCTCTCTTATCTGGGAGAACTGGGTTTGATTCCCCCACTCTTCCACTTGCAGCTGCTGAAATGGCTCTGCTCACGACCTGAGTTTGATCCCCGGCGGAAGCTGGGTCTTCAGGTAGCCGGCTCATGGTTGACTCAGCCTTCCCTCCTTCCGAGGTCTGTCAAATGAGTCCCCAGCTTGCTGGGGGGAAAGTGTAGATGACTGGAGAAGGCAAAGGCAAACCACCCTGTAAAAAGCCTGCCGTGAAAACGTCGTGAAAGCAACGTCACCCTAGAGTTGGAAACGAATGGTGCTTGCACAGGGGGACTACCTTTACCTTTATCTTATTGTTATTACCATCGTTTAAGGTGGGCCTACAGCTGGTTACTGATACGCTGTGCCCTGTCTGCCGGTGATGCGTTTTATTTATTGTTTTTACTGTTTGTTTTAATATGGTGTTTGAACTTTGATAGGTAGGGGTTTTTTTTTAATCGTTATTATTATATGTTGTGATCTGCCTTGAGCCCGTTTATGGGAAAAGGCGGAGTATAAGCCTACTAAATAAAGAAAGAAAGAAAGAAAACAAACCATGCCTTCTCGCTTTCCCTCTTCTGCAGATTGTCCCCAGGGCTGGATTTAACAATCAGACCTAGTATGCACTGGCCTGTGGGCCTCCATGCCTTTCGGGGCCCCAGGCCAGCTGTCCCTCCTGGTTTCCCCCCTGCTCGCAGCCCTCCCAGCCTGCATTGCGCAGCCAGCAACTGAGCCGCTCTTTGCCCAACTTACCTGGTGCAGTTGCTGCTGGCGTTGTCACCAAGTTTGCCTCTCTCTGCCTCGCCCCCACAGCTTTGTCAAAGGGGCTTTTGAGAAGATGACTGTAGCGGGGGGCTGTGGGTGGAGGGGCGGGTGCTCTGACTCTGAGATAACTTGCGAGGGGGCCCCCAAGATTTTGACTGCCTTGGGGCCACCACAAGGTTTAATCCAGCACTGATTGTCCGCCCCGGACATAGTCCAAGAGGAGAGAGGGGCGCGGGGTTCTTCGGACCGCATCAGATTCTCTTTTTAACACTCTGTCTTTAAGGCTGTTTCCCACTGGCCTTCTGCCCTCCCAGGTCTCAGGACGAGTTTGTCGTCTCAGACGACAACGTGGACGAAAGCGAGGAGGATCAGCCGTCCAATGATGAGAGCGACGCCGAGTTCGGGCGGCGCCGGCCCCGGCGGCACCATTCCAGGCCCATGAGACAAAGCCGGCGGCTGCGGAGGAAAACAGTCAGGAAACGATACTCCGAAGATGACGAAGAGGAGGACTCTGAGGATAACGTAAGCGGGGACTCTGGTAAGTTGGACCCTCTATCCACTTGTGGCTGAGACCAAGGGCCTGAGTGTTCCAAATTCGTTTCTGGGAAAACGGAGCTACCTCAGCTGAGGGAATCAGCAGCTCCTCAAACCAGGCCTGCTAGCCAGTCCTCTTGATGACGCAGTGTTCTCCTTCCCTCCTCACCAGCTGCAGGGCTAGACTGCTGGATTTGGCTTAGAATCAGGGGTGTCAAACATGCAGTGTGGGGGCTGAATCAGGTCCCCGAGCAACTGGATGTCATCTGCTTCCTTCTCCCTCTCTCTTGCTTCCTTCTGCATTGCAGCTTGCTTTGCAAGGCTTGCTCAATCGCACAGGAGCTACAGGGCAAAGTCTCTGTTTTCTCCATTGGCTGGGGCTCCTCCCTTGGGGAGGGAGGCGGGGAGAGATATTTTGCTTTGCCAGGCTCTCTCTCAGTTGCACAGTAGAGCTACTGAACCAAGCCTCTCTTCCTTCTATTGGCTGAAGCTCCTCCCCCCGTCCCCTGGGGAAGGAAGGAAAGAGCCAAGCTTCTTTTGCCCAGTTCCCTGGATCCCTTAGGAGAAATACAAAGAAAACATCTTTAAGACTGAGTCCTAACATTTTAAGCATATTTTAAATTTTAAAAAAATGTGCTTGTCTGTGTTCTTTATGAAATTTATATCTGCTATCTAATATTAAAGAGGTACATAGCCCAGCCTGACCCAACATGGCCCGGCCCAACAAGGTCTCATTTATGTCAGATCTGGCCCTCATAACAAAGGAGTTTGACACCCCTGGCTTCGATCTTCCAGTTGATGGTTGCAGAAAGTTAGTGTGAGCTACCTCACAGATTTTTAGCCTCCAGCTCACATATTTTTGTTTTACCTCAGGAAGGATGGCCCCTGACCAGTGTTCCCTCTACGCTGAGTTAGTGTGAGCTACCTCACAGATTTTTAGCCTCCAGCTCACATATTTTTGTTTTACCTCAGGAAGGATGGCCCCTGACCAGTGTTCCCTCTACGCTGAGTTAGTGTGAGCTACCTCACAGATTTTTAGCCTCCAGCTCACATATTTTTGTTTTACCTCAGGAAGGATGGCCCCTGACTAGTGTCCCCTCTAGGCTGAGTTAGTGTGAGCTACCTCACAGATTTTTAGCCTCCAGCTCACACATTTTTGTTTTACCTCAGGAAGGATGGCTCCTGAGCAGTGTTCCCTCTAAGTTGAGTTAGCGTGAGCTAGCTCACAGATTTTTAGCCTCCAGCTCACACATTTTTGTTTTACCTCAGGAAGGGTGGCCCCTGACTAGTGTTCCTTCTAAGCTGAGTTAGTGTGAGCTACCTCATAGATTTTTAGCCTCCAGCTCACATTTTTGTTTTACCTCAGGAAGGATAGCGCCTGAGCAGTGTTCCCTCTAAGCTGAGTTAGCATGAGCTAGCTCACAGATTTTTAGCCTCCAGCTCACACATTTTTGTTTTACCTCAGGAAGGATGGCCCCTGACCAGTGTTCCTTCTAAGCAGAGTCAGTGTGAGCTACCTCATAGATTTTTAGCCTCCAGCTCACACATTTTTATTTTACCTCAGGAAGGATGGTGCCTTCCCCCATGATGAAAATGTGGGATTTGCTGCCAGAGGACGTAGTGATAGCCGCAGACCTAGACAGCTTTAAAGGGGGGATTAAACAGATTCAAGGTCATCAGCACCTGTTAGCCACAGGGACCAGATGAAACCTCCTAGTTCAGAGGCAGTCAGTCTCTAACTCCCAGGGTTGGGAGCAGTGTTTCCTCTGAGCAAGTGTGAGCTAGATCAAAGGGGGTTTTTTTTAGCCTCTGGAAGGATAGCCTCCGAGCAAACTAATTTATGCAGCAGCCAAATCGCTCACTCACAACTTTAATGCCAGTAGCTCACAAAGTAGAATTTTTGCTCCACAGCTTAAAGGAAGTGTTGATCAGAAGTCTCCATCAGGGGAAGGCCTCGGCCTCTGTGCTTGGCTGGATTCTTGGCTAGGTGGACCACTGGCCTGATCCAGCAGGGCTCTTCTTGTGTTCTGATGAAGGCCTCAGCCTCTCTGCGCTGTTGTCGGACCTCCAGAGGAACTGGTTGAGGCCACTGTGTGAGACAGGGTGCTGGACTAGATGGACCCTCACTGGTTTGATCCAGCAGGGCTCTTTGGTGAGCAGAGCCAGTTTGGTGTGGTGGGCAAGTGCGTGGACTCTTTCTGGGAGAACCGGGTTTGATTCCCCACTCCTCCACTTGCACCTGCTGGAATGGCCTTGGGTTAGCTCTGGCAGAGGTTGTCCTTGAAAGGGCAGCTGCTGTGAGAGCCCTCTCAGCCCCACCCACCTCACAGGGTGTCTGTTGTCGGGGGAGAAGATATAGGAGATTGTAAGCTGCTCTGAGTCTCTGATTCAGAGAGAAGGACGGGGTATAAATCTGCAATTCTTCTTCTCCAATTCTTATGTGCTTATCACAAGAAGGCCTCAGCCTCTGTGCCCTGTTGTTGGCCCTCCAGAGGAACTGGTTGGCCACTGTGTGAGGCAGGATGCTGGACTAGATGGACCACTGGTCTGATCCAGCAGACCTCTTCTTATGTTCTTCTTAGGGGAAGGCCTCAGCCTCTGTGCCCTATTGTTGGCCCTACAGAGGAACTGGTTGGCCACTGTGTGAGACAGGAGGCTGGACTAGATGAACCAGTAGTCTGATCCAACAGGGCTCTTCTGATGTTCTTGGGAAGGCCTTGGCCTTTCTGCCCTGTTGTTGGCCCTCCAGAGGATCTGGTTGGCCACTGTGTGAGACAGGAGGCTGGACTAGATGAACCAGTAGTCTGATCCAACAGGGCTCTTCTTATGTTCTTGGGAAGGCCTTGGCCTTTCTGCCCTGTTGTTGGCCCTCCAGAGGATCTGGTTGGCCACTGTGTGAGACAGGAGGCTGGACTAGATGAACCAGTAGTCTGATCCAACAGGGCTCTTCTTATGTTCTTGGGAAGGCCTTGGCCTTTCTGCCCTGTTGTTGGCCCTCCAGAGGATCTGGTTGGCCACTGTGTGAGACAGGAGGTTGGACTAGATGGGACTATTGGTCTAACTCCGCAGGGGTCTTCTATTCTTAAGATGGCAAAATCGCAAGCTGGCTGTCGAGGAAGTGGCCGTCATTTGTCTCCGGGCCAGTTTTTTTTTTCTCGCTGAGACCCGGTGGGAACCAAACTTATTTGGAAACTGGATACTATGCTGGGTTGAGCCCCCGTCCCCAGCAGCCAGCTGTCAGTTTCTATCCAAAGACTCAGTAAAGAGTGTTTTCCCAAAGGGAAGAGCGCCTTACCCCTCTGGTAGAGAACGGCTATATTTTTCCTCGGAGAGAGGGCTCCCTCTGAACAGAGGCGTCGTCTGCACAGCAGAGTTTCTGTTGCACAGACTTCTTTTTTTTTTTAATTAAAAGTTTTATTAGATTTCATATAAGAGAAAGGGGAAAGGAGGGAAGGACCAATTGAAAGGGATGCGGGGAAATTAGGGTTGGAGGGGGAGAGCAAATATCTCTTCCATTTACATTTCATTTCTTTTTGCAAAATATCTAATCCTGCTAACTCACAACCTGGATATCATTTACGATTTATATCTTCTGTTCATCGCTTATGTCAGGGGTGGCCAGCGGCAGCTCTCCAGATGTTTTTTGCCTACAACTCCCATCAGCCCCAACCATTAGCCACGCTGGCTGGGGCTGATGGGAGCTGAAGGCAAAGATCTGGACAGCTACCGTGGGCCACCCCGTCTCATGTCATTCCATCACTTTATAATTTTATCGTTTGGCTCACATTTACACATCTCTTATCATTGCACCTCTCAAGATTTTATCTTATGCGGTACACTATGCGGTATTACCCTCTTAGACTATATTCTTACATACAAATGCATTACCGCATAATTATTCCGAGCTCACATTACGCCCAACCCAATCATACAGTGGCTGCCAAATCGTCTTACTATCTTGAATATCTCCTTCTCTTAGCCAGTTTGGTGTAGTGGTTAAGTGCATAGACTATTATCTGGAAGATCCGGGTTTGATTCTCCACTCCTCCACTTGCACCTGCTGAAATGGCCTTGGGTTAGCCATTAGCTCTGGCAGAGGTGTCTCAGTCCCACCCACCTCACAGGGTGTCTGTTGTGGGGGAGAAGAATAGGAGATTGTAAGCCGCTCTGAGTCTCTGATTCAGAGAGAAGGGTGGGGTATAAATCTGCAATTCTAATTCTTCTTAGTTTCGTAGAAAGCATGTCCATTTCTTCCATCTCTAAAAGTTTCTGAACAAAGTCTTCTTGTTTAGGTATTTTTTGCATTTTCCACCATTTCGCATATACTATTCTTACTGCGGTTACTGCATGAACCAAAAAGTTATTGATTTGGGGAGTTAACTTGTGCGGTTCTCTCTCTTTCTCTCCCCCCTTCCCCCCGCCCCTCCACCAATCAGAGAGCGAAGCTTCTTCAGAATACAGCGACGAGGATTATCTGGAGTCCAGGCGGAGGAGATCTCGGCGGAACCAGAAGAGACAAGTCAACTATAAGGAGGATTCCGAAAGCGACGGCTCCCAGAAGAGCTTCCGATACGGGAAGGAGCTGAGAAGAGTCCATAAGCACAGACTCTCCAGTTCGGATAGCGAAGGTAAAAGAAAGAGGTCGCTCCCTGCGTGCGCCCCGTAGAGTTTATCGAGGGGGAGAGGGGTAACATCAAGTACTGTTGAGTACCCCGGTAAGGTTTCATTTATGCAGTAGAAAAGAGCAAGAGCCCCAGTAGCACCATCAAAAGTTAAGAAAATTTGTGGCAAGATAGTTTGTCATTATCTGAAGAGGTGAGCGATTTTTGTGGGGATTTTTAGAAATTAAGAGGAGAGGCCTGTTGAATGTTGTAATGCTCAGACGTGCGAAGATTCGGAATCAGTCCTCTAGTTACCCGCCACACCATCGCTTTGCTCTCTCCTCTTCTAAGAAGCATGCTGGGTGGTTTTAGAGGACAGCTTTGACTCCTTTCGGTCCCTATTTTTCTTCAGGTTATGAGCAGCTAGTTCTTTAATGTGTATAGAACAGGGGTGGCCAAACTGTGGCTTATATAAATGCACAGAATAACATCAGGAACATCACCGCCGCTGTTAAATTATGGAATGGCTTAGACAACTGGAACTGGTTTTAGATATTGTTGTTTTAAATTATTGTACAATTTAAAAGCTGTTTTAAACTTATTATATATTGTATAATTTTATTGAACTTGCTGTTAGCCGCCCTGAGCCTGCCTAGGCGGGGAGGGCGGGATATAAATAAAATTTATTATTATTATTATTATTATTATTATTATTATTATAGGAGCCACATGTGGCGCTTTCACACAATTTTGTGGCTCTCAAAGCCGCCACTGCCCCATCGGCCAGCTTAGAGAAGACATTTGTTTCTTTAAATCACCTCTCCAAGTAGCTTGGAGAATGCTCCTCCCTCCCCTCCCCTCCCTTCCCTCATCTGATCTTCATGCCTTGTGGCTCTCAAACATCTGACATTTATTCTTTGTGCCTCTTTATGTTAAGGAAGTTTGACCACCCTTGGTATAGAACAGGGGCGGCCAAATCTGCTTAACAGAAGAGCCATATAGAATAAATGTCAGATGTCTGAGAGCCGCAAGACACGAGCCTCAGGGTTTGAGAGCCGGAGGGAGGAAGGAAGGGAAATAGATGAGGGGGAGGGAGGGGGAGAAAGAAAGCAACTTTAACTTTAAACGCATTCTCCAAGCTGCTGGCCAGCTTGGCTTGTAGAAATGATTTAAAGAGAGAAATGCCTTTTCCAAGCCAGCCAGGAGGGCAGTCGGGGGCTTCAAGAGCCACACAATATGTGTGAAAGGAACCACATGTGGCTCCTGAAAAGGCCCATAGCTATGGGGAGGGGGGCCGGGGGGCCAGGCCGCTCCATCCAAACCTCCCTTCCACTTATATGGCCCCTCCCCACACTCTCACGGCCCCTGCTCTCTCCGTTGCTGCTCCCTGCCGCTCTGGCAGCCTCCACCCCCTTTGCCGTCCCTTTGCTGCACTCTCAGCAAGTTCACCTGATCGGCGGGAAAAGTGGCACAGAGGCCGGCGGCTCCTCTGCCAGCTTTCTGGCACTCTCGGCAAGTTCAGTGCTGGGCAGCAGGAAGGACAGTGGCCTGCTAAAAAAGCGCCCCCCCCCTGCCACTACCCCAGCACTGAACTTGCTGAAAGCGCCGGGAAGCCGGCAGAGAAGCTGCCTGACCTCTGTGCCGCTTTTCCTGCTAATTGGGCTAATTTATTCCACAGTAGCTCATGCCAGCGGGCCAGTTATTAAAAGGTGTTTTATTTAGTTGAGAGGGAGGAGGCGGCCTCGAAAGAATCTGGGGGACTTCACCAGGTGAGTGGGAGGGGGGAGGCGCGGCGGAGAGAGGCAGGGCTGCCAGAGCGGCAGGGCTCACGGAGGCGCCAGAGCGGCGGTGGCGGAGAGAGCAGGGGCCGCAAGAGCGGCGGGTCCCTCCACCTGAAATTTTATTCCCTGGGCGCCCCCCCCCCCCCCAACTAAAATTTTCTGGCTACGGGTCTGCTCCTGAGCCACAGTTTGGCCACCGCTGGTATAGGATTTGGGCTATGTAAGGATGGAAGTAATACAGTTGTGGCTGCCGCTTGTCTCCAGACGATGTTAATGGCTCTAAGTCTGCTGCTTATTGCAGAGAGCTACCTGGCCAAGGACTCTGAAGACGACAAGCCAGCCAGGGCGTCCAAGAGGCCCATCCGGAAGCGCAGCCACAGCATGGACAAGTACTCCGAGGACGACGGGGATGAGGACGGGCGGCCCATCCGGAAGCGGCTGAATCGGATCGAAACAGACGACGAAGACAACAGCGACGCTGACAAGCCAACGCCCCCCAGCAAGCCCTTGGCACCTCACGTGCCCCAAGACGTCCCCAAGAAGCCCTGCTACCGGATAGAAAGCGACGAGGATGACGACTTCGATAACGTCGGGAAAGTTGAAAGCCCATTGGACTACAGTCTGGTGGATTTGCCTTCCGCCAATGGGCAGAGCCCGGGGAAAACAATCGAGAACTTGATTGGCAAGCCAGGCGAGAAGATGCCCACCCCCAAGGACAGCACAGCCAATGCCAGCTTAGCGCCCAATGGGACGAGCGGGGGCCAGGAGGCGGTAGGGCCGGAGGAAGACGAGGACGAACTTTTGCGAGTGACGGACCTCGTCGATTACGTCTGTAACAGTGAACAGTTATAAGACTTCCATTTTTTTTGTGCTAATTTATTCCACGGTAGCTCATACCAGCGGGCCAGTTATTAAAAGGTGTTTTATTTTTCCTAGAAAACTCTCCACTACAGTATCACTTTTTAGCAGTCAGAATTTCACCAGTCCTGCAGCTCCGGTCTCCCGCCCACCTGTTTTCCCGTGAAGTGGCCAGTCTTCTTTTTTGCAACTCTTTTGAAGATAATTACTGTAAAATTCCCCCTCTTCCGATTCTCTTCTTCCCCACTTCTTAATCCAGTTCCCTCGTCCCGAGTAACTTCATCCACGCAGAGACCTTGTAGTAAATGAGAGATTTGTATATTTTTTGACTTTCTATTTCATGAGTGCGCAGAAACTTCTGGGAAGAAAAGTTAGGGTGGTTGGAAAGAAAGCATTCCAAGTTGGCCAGGACCCACAATTCGGGGTGGGGTGGGTGGGTGGGAGGTACAGGAAAAGCACTTGTGCTCCAACTTTTTCATACGAGATATATATTATATTTAAACGATCACAACTTAGATGACAATTGAACATGCAGTTTTAAAGGGGAAGGGGGAGAAATTAACGATCTTCACTGCTGCATTTTGTGACTCGTAGGATAATTTACCATAGTTCGTTTTAGTAATCGCCTTCCTGAAAAGCAGCCCGGGATCAACCCTGACAATTACCCACGCCGGACTGAAGCGGAGGAAGCGCAGAAAGGGGGGGGGGGACAAAAAGCTCTCGTATCTTTTAATCACAATTCCCTAATAAAACAGCTTTTAAATTTTTTATTGTACAGTCAGAAGTGTTCTGTCATGATCTTTTGACACCACGCTAGCGGTGAGTTCCTAAATCGGGCTGTTCTTTTCGTTATAACCCATGTAACGTTAACCGTTGGGAGGGAATATCAAGTTTGGCTGCAGAGGAGTCAGGATTCGTAGCGAATTATCTTTCGCTGGTCTCGAGTTAAGACACAGCGGAACACGAGTGAAACCCCCTTCCCCCTTCGATGCTCTTTGTTATCTACTTCAAATTGAAGTTCTATCGGTGAAACAATTTTTCTTCTCAGAGGGTTTCTCTTCAGGCTAGCGTTTACGTGCGCAGGAGTATCTGTCTGGCTGTACTGCTTTTGAGTGTCCTTGTCAGCAGGCCGCTTCATATGCATAGAGCACGCATTTTTAATAACCAGGGCTTTTTTTCCCCCAGCCGGAACGCACAAGAACACAGTTCCGGCTGGCTTGGTGTCAGGGGTGTGTGGCCTGATATGCAAATGAGTTCCTGCTGGCATTTTCCCCTACAAAAAAGCCCCGCGTGAAACAATGGTGACATCAAGGGGTGTGGTCTAATATGCAAACGAGTACCTGCTGTGCTTTTTCTACAAAAAAGCCCTGTTAATAATTATCATGTGACTATTGCTTTAGATGAGGTTGCACCTGATAGACAACAAGAATGTCCGAGATGCAAGCTTTCTTCCTTTCTTTCTTTCTCTCTCTTCCTTCCTTCCTGTCAGTCTTTCTTTCTTTCTATTTCCTTTTTATTTATCCCCCCTCTGTCAATCAGACAGTATTCTTTCCTTCCTTCCTTC